>NC_136110.1:32063458-32109010 GCF_965212315.1 Lampetra planeri
TACAAAAACAGACAAAGATCCCCCGTGTAGCTTTAACAGACTGGAGGGGGCAAGTGCTGTTAGCGAGCACCTATGAGGGCGGGAACGGTACACGAGGGGGTGGGTGGCCAGCACCACGCCCGACCGCCTTTGTCTCCCCAGTGGCGATGTTTACACACCGCACCAGCTACTCATTTGAGGCCGAGTCGACCTAGAGGAGGCCCAGGACCGGTTCAGATAATCGTCACTGTTGTTGGCCGTGAGTGGGAATCGAACCCGGGTCGCCGGGTTCACAGCGCAACGCGCTAACTGCTAAACTACTCCCGACACACGCGTCATCACACACACACACGCGTCATCACACACACACACGCATCATCACACACACACATACACGTGTCATTACACACACGCGTCATCACACACACACGCATATGGAATCCCCCCCGTGTGCGCTCGTACTCACCCTCACGCCCGTGCCCCCCCCCTCCGCCCCCCGTGTAGAACCGCCTGCTGTGCGTGGGGGGCTCCCAGGTGTGGGCCGCCTCGTCCGACCGGAGCGTCTACATCCTGGAGGGGCACGCGGGCGGCGCGCTGGGCTGCCGCCGCCACCTGGCGGGGCACGCCGACGAGGTCACCGACCTCCTGCACGACGACGACGACGACCGGCGGCCAGCGGGCGACGGCCAGCACACGTGAGGGGCGAGAGCGGAGTGTGTGCGTGTTCGTGTGTGCGCGTGTGGGCGCGTGTGCGTGTGTGCGTGTGTGCGCGTGTGTGAGTGTGCGTGTGTGTGCCCGTGTGTGTGCGTGTGTGCGCGTGTGTGCGCGTGTGTGCGTGTGTGTGTGTGTGCCCGTGTGTGTGCGTGTGTGCGTGTGTGCGCGTGTGTGAGTGTGCGTGTGTGTGCCCGTGTGTGCCCGTGTGTGTGCGTGTGTGCGCGTGTGTGAGTGTGCGTGTGTGTGCCCGTGTGTGTGCGTGTGTGCGTGTGTGCGCGTGTGTGAGTGTGCGTGTGTGTGCCCGTGTGTGCCCGTGTGTGTGCGTGTGTGCGCGTGCGTGCGTGTGTGCGCGTGTGTGTGTACGTGTGTGTGTGCGCCGGTAGCGGCAACGTCCGGATGCTCCCTGGGTTTAACAAGGGTGGGTTGTGTGAGGAGCTCACAGGTTCTTGTGAAGATCTGGGCAGCCCCATCATCATCATTGGTGAGCTCCTCCGGCAGGCGAGGCTGCGTTGGCTGGGTCACACAGCACGCATGCCCAGACTCTGCATGCCCAAGCAGCTTCTGTTTGGATGGATAGAGGGAGCTAAACGGGCGCAGAGATAAAGACTGTTGGTACGAGAGGATGTGGAGCTGAGTGGACTTGCCGATGACTGGCACCAGCGGTGTCAAGATCGGCCTCTGTGGAGGAGTCTCGTGAAGGACGCTACTGGGCAGTTGGAGGTAGTCGCCCTCCAGAAAGAGCGGATGGGGGGCGAGAGCATGGCTCACAACAACGAGCGGAGCGCCGGACGGATAAAACAGCAAGTTGGCACAGTAGGTAGCACAGGTGATGCATCTGCCAGTCATCTCATAGTCAACCCACGGGCACCTATGTCCCGTGATGCCGGCAGAGGGCCTTCCACAATTCACGTCACAGCCCTAAGGTGCACCTAGTCTGGCACAAGCACTGTGTTGACGTCACCGCCACTTAGTGGCGAACGGCGGCTGTCGTTGTTGTTGTTGTGTGGGTATTTATGTGCATGTGCATTGTAAGCGTGTGCATGGCCATTTCCTCAAATATTGGAGGAAGTAGCCTCTCCCTGTGAGTGGCCAGCTGATGTGCCATCTGTTGAAGAAGCGGGGTGAGACAAAGCGCCGGCTCGAGACGACCTCTCAAGCGAACTGGCGAGGGAGAGGGGCATTTGTGTGCAGGATGTCGTCCTAGGTTAGAAGGTAAAAGTGTGGAAGGAACGGGAAAGCGAGGAAGACCTCGCAGAGAATGGCTTCTCGATGACATCGGAGATGAGAGCAAGAACTACGTGGCACTACTGCACTTGGGCATATTGCCACTGCAAGGCAGAGAGGAAAGTGGAAACACAAATGACGTGGACACCTACGGGTTATCCGCCCACGGATCGTGACGACGACGAAGAGGCCCTTTGTGACATCATCACCACCGTCTGGTCCACATGACGCGTCCTTGCTCAGTCCAATTCTGAAGGGGGCCCGCACTGATCCTCAACTATCGGGGCGTCTCCTATCCGAGTTAGATTCCCTGTCACGTGGATGGGGGGGGGGGGGGGTCGGAGTTCAGAGGGGGGTGGGAGAGGAGTTCACGTGCCGATGGCTGTCGTCTCGGCTCTGCGGGGAGCCAAGACGGTGGTCACGTGCTTCTGTGTTCAGTCGAAGCCCGCTGTGAATCTCCGTCGCCCATCGAGCAACGCCGCTCCTGCCCTCCTGCCCTCCCTGCCCTCCCTGCCCTCCCTGCCCTCCCTGCCCTCCTCCACGCTTCCTGCTCGGCTCTCGCCGAACCGGCGGCGCGGTCGGAAAATGTCACGGCGATTGCTCGATTGTAGAACAATTGTCGGGTCTAAAAAAAACCTGCACAAATATATGACTGTCGCTTGCCAGGTCATTCTTTTGTTGTAGGGAGACACACCGTGTTGTGTGTGCGTGTGCATTTTGTGTGTGCGTGTGTATTGTGCGTGTGTATTGTGCGTGTGTGCGTGCACGTTGTGTGTGTGCATGCACGTTGTGTGTGTGTGTGTGCATGCGCGTTGTGTGTGTGTGTGTGCATGCGCGTTGTGTGTGTGTGTGTGCATGCGCGTTGTGTGTGTGTGTGTGCATGCGCGTTGTGTGTGTGTGTGCATGCGCGTTGTGTGTGTGTGTGTGTTCATGGTGTGCGCTACGCTACCTGGCGGGGCCGGTAGTGTAGCGGTGAGCGCTACGCTGCGCTACGAACCCGGCGACCCGAGTTCCATTCGAACTCACGTCCAACACCAGTGAAGATTATCTGAATCGGTCCTGGGCATCCCCTAGGTCGACTCGGCCTCAAATGAGTACCCGGTGCAGCGCGTAAACATCGCCGCCAGACGAAGGCGGTCGGGTGTGGTGCCGGCCCCCCCCACCCCACGTGCCGGCCTTCGTAGGCGCCACTCGCTAGCAGCGCTTGCCCCAACACTCTGCGAAGGCTACACGGGGGATCTTTGTCTTCGCTGTGTGTGTGCGCGCGCAGCGGAGTGATCTCGTGCAGCGCCGACGGCCACATGATCACGTGGGACGTGCACGCGCTGGAGGCGGCGCGCCACGTCCGCCTGCCCGACTGCCGCTCGCTCACCTCCGTGCAGCTCCACGGCGGCGAACTGTGGTGCTGTGCGTCTCACGTGGGGGGGGGGGGGGGGGGCGTGGGGGGGGGGCCTGTGAGGGGGTCAGGGGGGGTGATGGGAGGGGGGGGGGGATGGGAGGGGGGGGATGGGAGGGAGGGGGGGCCTGGGGAGGGGGGGCGTGGGGGGGCCTGTGGGGGGTGAGGGGGGGGGGATGGGAGGGAGGGGGGGGATGGGAGGGAGGGGGGGATGGGAGGGAGGGGAGATGGGAGGGAGGGGGGGGCCTGGGGAGGGGATGTGGGGGGGCGCGGGGGGGGGGGGGCTGGGAGGGGGGCGTGGGGGGGCTACTTGCCCCACCAGACTGTTGAGGCTACACACGGGGACCCCCTTTGTCTTTGTGCACCTGTAGGCGTGGAGCGGTTCGTGGTGGTGGTGAGCCGGGCGGGTGAGGAGCGCCGGCGCTTCGGGATGATCAACGACGGCTGCTACATGCTGCTGCGCTGCTTCCTGCTGCTTCCAGAGGTGCAGCAAACACCGCTCACCCCCCCCACCCCCAACTCCTCCCTGTGCTCCCTGCTTCCCCCCTGCTTCTCCCTGCTTCTCTCTGCTCCCGCTTTCTCCTGCTCCGGCTTCTTCCTGCCCCCTGCCCCCCCCCACTCACCGACTGCCCGTCGCGCAGGAGGGGAAGCTGCTGGCCGCGTGCCGCAATAGCGGCGCCATCCTCGTGTGGAGCCTCCACGGCGGCGACGGCGGCGCGGGGCAGCCGTGCGCCCACGTGGCGCTGCCGCTCGTCTCCGCCGTCACCTGCATGATCCACATCAAGGACCAGGTCTCGTGCCCGCACCTCCCCTCCCCCCACCCCACCGGTCGGCCGAGCCCGGCGCACCGCGGTTGCCGCTAACACGCCGTAGCCACCGGCACCGCCGCTGCGGCCGCTGCTACTGCTGCGTCGAGGTGTTTAATCGCAAAGTGCCCCGAGACGCTCCGCATCGATCGAGCCCCTTTGAAGAGCGAAATGCGTCGTAGACGAGAACGCTGGCGCCGATGCTAACGCCGGCGCGGTGTGGTGTGGTGCGCAGGTGTGGGTCGGGGCGCGCTGCGCGATGCGGCCGGGAGCCCGCGCCTGCCTCTTCGTGCTGGACGCGCGCTCCCTGCGCACGCGCCAGCAGCTGGAGGCGCACGCGGGCGCCGTGCGCGCCATGTGCTCCGCCGAGCGGCGCTACGTGCTGAGCGGCGCCGGCCACAACGACGGGCAGGTCGCCATCTGGCGGGTCGAGTGACGGCGCAGGGAGGCCACGACGCACCACCCTGCGGCGTTAACCCTGCCACACCGTACCCCTGCCACACCGTACCCCTGCCACACTGTACCCCTGCCACACCGTACCCCTGCCACACCGTACCCCTGCCACACCACACCACCCTGCGACGTTACCCCTGCCACACCGTATCCCGTTCACACCGCAACACCCTGTGGTGTTGGGCCCCGTCACATCGCGTCTCGGGTAGATCACACCACTCTGCAGCATGGCTGATGCCACATCGTAGGTCGGCAACACCGCAATGCGACGTGGGTAATGTTACACCGTGCTACCAAACAACGCCACAACACGCTGCGGCGTGGACCCTGCCGCATTGGTTGCTGGCCACAGCACAGTGCGTACGCAACAACGACCGGCCGCATCACCCCACCTCGCAGGGCGGCCGCATGGCAGATGTTGGTGGTGGGGAATCAATGATGATGGTGATGGTGGTGGTTGGGATGATGGTTGGGATGATGGTTGGGATGATGATGGTTGGGATGATGATGGTGATGATGAGTGTGGTAGTGATAATGGTGGTGGTGATGATGATGGTGGTGGGGATGATGATGGTGATGATGGTGATGATGAGTGTGGTCGTGGTGGTGGTAATGATAAAAGTGGTGGTGATGATGGTGATGGTAGTGATGAGGATCGTTTGTAAAACTGCTGTACATTATTTGACTAAACTTCAGCGCCGTGGAATTAAACTAATGCATTGGACTGACGCGATGAGAATTGTACTGTACAAACAACAGCCTCAACACCTTCGGCAACAACACACACCGTGCGTGGCCTTAAAAAGGAAATAAAAATGTAGGCGGCGACGTTTCGGGCGATGACCCCTTTTTTCATAAGCACTTAAAACGAAGAGGTCACTTTCAAAACGATCTCAGAAGTGGTTCCGCGGTGTCTCGTTCCGCGGGACGTTTTCCCCGGGGGGGGGGGGGGCGCTGCGAGCCGCTCGGTTTGGTTGACGCGACGTTGGCGACACCGCGAGTGGCGGGTTCGTCCATCGCGCACCATCGCACCATCGTTACTCATCACACCACGGTGGCTCGGAGATGTTAACCACCTCGCCTGGTATGCAGGAGGTCCTGGGTTGGATCCCGACCCTGACGCCTGCTGTATAGTTGGAGTTTGCATGTCTCTCTCCCCGTGGTCACGTGGATTTTTCTCTCCGGGTGCTCCGGTTTTTCCCTCCACATTCAGAAACCAACATCTACACATTGACAGGATTTGGCTACTGCTATACATTTCCACGTGAAGGTGATACATACGGCTTTTTAAGGACTGCGTTGCGGCTCTTGAAATATTGAGGTTTTTTTTTCTTACCGGATTCGATAAAAAACAATTGTTGGTTGCTGACCCCTGACCATGGAAGTCCAGTTCACCATGGAAGTCCAAATCACCATGGAAGTTCGGTTCACCATGGAAGTCCAGTTCACCATGGGCCATGGAAGTCCAGTTCACCATGGAAGTCCAGTTCACCATGGAAGTCCGGTTCACCATGGAAGTCCGGTTCACCATGGAACTCCAGTTCACCATGGAAGTCCTGTTCACCATGGGCCATGGAAGTCCAGTTAACCATGGGCCATGGAAGTCCAATTCACCATGGAAGTCCAGTTCACCATGGAAGTCCAGTTCACCATGGAAGTCCAGTTCACCATGGAAGCAGTCGGCAACCTGCGGCTCCGAAGCCTCGTGCGGTGCCTCTGAAAGCTTCGTGACCTCATTCACTCTTTATTTAAGGCCGCTGCAGCCTCGTGTTCACCACACACACACAGAGTGCATTGCGGCTCTTGAAATGTTGGGATTTTTTTAATCACCCGAATTCGAAAACAAAAAAAATGTCTCTTCGTGTTGTTGGTTTGCCGACCCGTCGTAGACGCAAGCAACACGGCGACAACAGCCGAGACTCGGCGAGCCTCGCGGCGATGTTTCAGTAACGGAATACATTCGGGCGGTGGTGGCTTTTGATGGTAGTGGCCGTGGTGAAGCAGTGTGGAGTGGGTGCGAGATGTGGAAATCCCACCGAGGTGGTAACTCTTTTTTCCGAGGAGAGAGCCTGGCCACAAATGACAGCTCAACAAAGCGGCTTGTCGCGTGGACATTTCCAGCAGCAGAATTATGATTTAAATCCATGACGCAATTACACGAGCGGACGTGATCATCCGTCCGTCTGTCCCACCACCAGCCAGAACATCTTTCTCTTATATCACAACAACAAATACCCGTATGATTTTGCATGACGCTCATGATTTATTTTGAGGTTGTGGATTACGATACTAGGTCACTTGCCTGTAGGACCCGGCAGTTCTCCAGCACCGGTTGGGCCACAAACTTCAACTTCGCCGCTTGCTGGCGAGATCTCACTCCACCGTGGGTCGAAAATCCAGGCCCAGAGGCGAGAGAGCGTCCGCCTCGTTCCGTGTACGTCCGTCGAACTCCTTGCGGAGCCAACCGTGCGGATCGAGAGGTGCGGTGGGAAGGACAACGACACTGAATGCGCAAACAATGATGCCACGCTGCTGAAATGAGATGAGAGGGAGGCAGAAGGGGAGGGGCCCGCGCGGCTGCTGGGAGGGGTATAACAATGGAGGGAGAGCGCTGCCATGAGGATGAACTATTGTCTGCTCATTTTATTGTCCTGTGTCACGTGACTCGACACGCCCTCCGGCCACGTGACTCATGCCCACTTGGATTGGCTGCCCTGCCCCAAATGTGATGTCAAAGGTCACGTGCGGCCAGATCCAACGCCTCTGTTCTCAAGGCAATTACTATATACAGTAGTTTAAAGTTATGAATTAACACATGTTAAGCGTGTACATGAAGTCTTGTTTTCAACTTACGTAAATATTTGTGAACTCATTTACAATTATTGAAATAAAAGTATTTTTTAAATATTTTTAAAAGTTGCACATACGTCGAGCTTATAATTGTAAAGTTTTTAAAACACCATAAAAAATTCCCACGGTGCCAATGGCGGGGGTGGGGGGGTTCATCCGTGCCCAGCCTTCACCTGGACCCAAGCTCTGAGTCGCCCTTCGCCCCCCCTCGCCACATGGCAACATCCACCAGCCACTCACCCACTCGCACATGCATCCTTCACACGACTGTTGGGGCAAGAGCTGTGAGTAGCGAGCAGCACCTATGAAGGCCGGCACGGCACACGAGGGAGTGGGTGGCCAGCACCACGCCCGGCCGCCTTTGTCTTCCCCGTGGTGATATTTACCAGGTAAGGCCCACTGAGCCATGTAGCTCTTTTTCAGAAGCGACCTGGCCACACATGATAGCTCAACCAAGTGGCTTATCACGTGGACATTTATTGCAGCCAAATACTGTAAACGCGTGATGTTGAGTCTCGATGTGGAGGGAAAACCCGGAGGACCCGGAGAAAAATCCACGCGACCACGGGCAGAGAGGCACCCAAACTCCAAATATACAGCAGCAGCAGGCGTCAGGGTCGTGCTGGAACCCACGACCTCTTGTACACCAGGCGAGGTAGTTAACACCTCGCCACCGTGGCGCCCACACCACACCTCCCCACAGACACAGAGACGCAAGCACGGAGGCTCACCCTGGGTGCCATCTGGGTGTTATTTTATTCAGACACAACAGCGCGACCCGCGGGAGCCGTACGCGCCGACAGTCGCCGAGCGGAAAGTTCGCGCGTAGGGAGGGGGCGGGGGGGTCAGGGTCAGGTCAACTCGAGGTCAGGGTCAGGTCAATTCAGGTCAGTTATCAACTCTGCCCAGGGTCAGGGTCACGTCAGGTCGGGTCCCCATCAGGTAAGACCCGGGGGGGGGGTGAACGGGTTTCCCGGGGGGTCAGGTCCAGCGGGGTCAAGGTCAGGTCACACGAGGTTATTTATCACGAGCATGCCACTCACACGTGACACGAGCACGGAACAGTTTTTTTTTCCCGTCGCGCGTTCATGCAAACGGGCGCGACCCATCATCATCACCATCATCACCATCATCACCATCATCATCATCACCACCACCATCACCTCCGTCACCACAAGCGCCAAGCCGATCTCTCCGCGCGCGTTGCTCCAAGAGACCAGATCCATCAAGAGCGGCAACGGAGGCGACTGCGACGGTGAAGCTGGCGTGGTGGTGGTGGTGGTGGTCGTGGTGGTGCTGCTGTTGGTGGAGCCTCATCGCGACGCAAAAATCGCGACTCCCTCCCGAGCTCCCCCATCCTCCTCCTCTCTCATCCCGGCGTCTCCATCCATCTCTCGGCTCTCTCCTGGCTCTCCCTCTCTTCACTCTCTTCGCTGTCTCTCTCTCCCCACCCTGTTCATCACTCATCCCTCTCTTCCTCACCCCTCTTCCTCTCTTCTCACCCTCACCAACTTCCGCCTTCTCTCCATTTCGCTCCCCATCGTCTGCCCCCCCCCCATCTCTCGGTCCTCTCTCCCTCCCACCAACGCTCTCCTCTGCCTTGCATCTCGACTTCTCACTCGCTCACCTCGTCGCTCTCTCTCCACCCTCCTCCATCCCCTCCGCTCTCTCTCTCTCTGCCTCTCACGTAATTTGTGATCCTGTACCAGTTTACCTGCCGCAGTTCACCACCAGTGTGTGAAGCCACCTAGCCACTTCAACCTGTGAGCTCAACTCAAGGAATCTCACGGGGCAATCACCGTGAGAGGACACCTGGGAGCCACCTACCACGCTCCCTCCCCCACTCACACATGATGTGTGGGGGCGGGGGGGGGCTCTATGGGGCAGTTAGCTCATGTCACTTCACCTTTACAGATGTCATCAGCAGTGTCCAGCCTCCGCTCATCGCTGCTTTTGGGACTGGCGCATCAACGCATTTTGTTGCAACGTCCTTACCCCGTGCCCCGACTGGATCTGTGGGAAACATCTTGAAAGCTCATCGGATTCCTCCATTGTCAATACATATTCTGATTCTGACATTCTTCTGAACTGGAATTGGACAGAATACAAAGTCAATCCTCTCCACTCTGCTTCCTGTCTCTCCTCTCCTCCTGGCTTCGGGAAATGTTATGGCAACCCATAGCGGCATCTGTCACCCCATGGCGGCAACGCCTTTTCACTGAGAGCGAATGGCAACTGAAGGTGGCTGGCAAATCGATTGAGTCTGAGACTCAATTCTCCTGCTCCGGCCATTCACAGCGGTCAGTGTGTGCGTCAGCGTGTGTGTGTCTGTGTGTGTCTCAGCGTGCGTGTCAGTGTCAGTGTGTGTGTCAGTGTCTGTGTGTGTGTCAGTGTGTGTGTCAGTGTGTGTGTCAGTGTGTGTGTCAGTGTGTGTGTCAGTGTGTGTGTGTGTCAGCGTGTGTGTCAGCGTGTGTGTCAGTGTGTGTGTCAGTGTGTGTGTGTGTCAGCGTGTGTGTCAGCGTGTGTGTCAGTGTGTGTGTCAGTGTGTGTGTCTGTGTGTGTCTCAGCGTGTGTGTCAGTGTCAGTGTGTGTGTGTGTGTCAGCGTGTGTGTCAGCGTGTGTGTCAGTGTGTGTCAGTGTGTGTGTCAGCGTGTGTGTCAGCGTGTGTGTGTGTCTGTGTGTGTGTCAGTGTGTGTGTATCTCAGTGTGTTTCAGCGTCAGGGTGTGTCAGTGTGTTTGTGTGTCAGTATGTGTGTCAGTGTGTGTGTCAGCGTGTGTGTCAGCGTGTGTGTGTGTCTGTGTGTGTGTGTCAGTGTGTGTGTCAGTGTGTGTGTGTGTGTGGTCATCCCAGCAAATGTTGGGTCTAGAGACTGGCTCAAGATGCCCATCATGTGACGGCCCATCCCACCATTGCACCGCGCCATCACATTATACCATAGCGTCACATCACGCCATCACACCATCACACAATCGCAGCATGCCGTCATACCTCCACACACCAAGCACCACGCCATCACATCCACACCTGAAGCTGTCACCTCGAGCCCAGGCCGGAGTCTCTGCTCCCCTCTCTTCTCTCTCTCTGGCTGCCGCTCCACGTATCCCACTCAGGGCCGCTGTGATTTGGATTTGTACCCATTTTGGGCAATGGCATTTTTTGTTTGCAACGGTTGAAATGCTGCGGCAATAAAAGCATTGCCAGTGACAGCTGCCGGCGGTGAAAGTTGCCGGCTTCGTAAGCGTTGCTGGAGACGCTTGCGTTGCGTTGAACGTGTTCGCGACAGAGGGGAGAGAGGGAGGGAGGTGGTGGAGGGGAGAGGCGAGGAGAACCGAAAGGGGAAGCGGTCGCAGAGGGGAAGAGACAAATTCGTTGTCAGGGGACGGAGAGAAGAGAGCACAGAGACTGGGAGATGAGAGAGTCGTGAGAATTGTGGAGTCCAAGAGGCAGGAATTACTTAGAGAGTTGGAAAGTCAGGACAAGGAGTCCCGGACAATTCTTGAGAGTATGGAGAGAGCCAATGGAGCTGGAGGGAGAGAGTCACACAGATTTGAGAGCCAGGAAGAGATCCAGAGAAGCGAGAGCCAGGGAGGCTCTGAGAGACGGGGAGAGAGCCAGGGAGAGACGGGGAGAGAGACGGGGAGAGACGGGGAGAGACGGGCATTGTCCGCCTGCTAGAGGAAGAGAGAGAGAGGGGCCACTCCGAGGAGAACGATCAGTAGCACGACGCAGTCACCACCACCGCCACCACCACCAAACGCCTTCTTCGTACGTTTTGTACAGCGCTACGATATCGCCACGATAGAAAACACGACTCAAAAAGTAATCATAATAATAATCGTAATCATAATCGTAATCATTACGTCGAGATATGGGACATAAAGAAATGAGTCGATCACTTGGCAGTTACACAAACAGTGTGCGCGTGGCACGCATGCACAACACGTGGCAACGCTTCTGGGGGCACGGGGCAGGTGGGGGGGGGGGCACGGGGTGGGTGGGGGGGTTTACGGGACGGGGGCAGGAGGGTTAAACGGGGTGGGGGGCTCTTGGGGGGGGGGCGAGGGGGTCACGGGGATGAAAGGGGAGCAGTGGGAACACGGGGGCCAACCATAGGGGTAGAGGCAGGGCAGGGTAGGGGCGGGGCAGGGTAGGGGCAGGGCAGGGGCAGGGGTAGAGGTAGGGGCAGGGTAGGGGCAGGGGTAGAGGTAGGGGCAGGGTAGGGGCAGGGGTAGAGGTAGGGGTAGGGTAGGGGCAGGGGTAGAGGTAGGGGCAGGGTAGGGGCAGGGGTAGAGGTAGGGGCAGGGTAGGGGCAGGGGTAGAGGTAGGGGTAGGGTAGGGGCAGGGCAGGGGTAAACCGGGGAGATGGGGCTTCTACCAAGGTTCCTTGTCGCTGTGTGTACGTGCGTGTGTGTGTATGTGTTAGTGCGTGTGTGTTAGTGCGTGTGTTAGTGCGTGTGTGTGTATGTGTTAGTGCGTGTGTGTGTGTTAGTGCGTGTGTATCTGTTAGTGCGTGTGTGTGTATGTGTTAGTGCGTGTGTGTGTTAGTGCGTGTGTATCTGTTAGTGCGTGTGTGTATGTGTTAGTGCGTGTGTGTGTTAGTGCGTGTGTGTGTATGTGTTAGTGTGTGTGTATGTGTTAGTGCGTGTGTGTGTTAGTGCGTGTGTGTGTATCTGTTATTGCGTGTATGTGTTAGTGTGTGTGTGTATGTGTTCCCGCTCACGGCAAACACCAGTGACGATTATCTGAACCAGTTCTGGACCTCCCCTAGGTCGACTCAGCCTTAAATGAGTACCTGGTGCGGCGTGTAAACATCGCCACTGGGGAGACAAAGGCGGTCGGGCGTGGTGCTGGCCACCCACCCCCTCGTGTACCGTTCCGGCCTTCATAGGTGCTCGCTAACAGCACTTGCCCCTACAGTCTGTTAAGGCTATACGGGGGATCTTTATCTTTGTGTATGTGTTAGTGCGTGTGGGTGTATGTGTTAGTGCGTGTGTATCTGTTAGTGCGTGTGTATCTGTTAGTGCGTGTGTGTATGTGTTAGTGCGTGTGTGTGTCAGTGCGTGTGTGTTAGTGCGCGTGTGTGTATGTGTTAGTGTGTGTGTTAGTACGTGCGTGTGTGTGTTAGTGTGTGTGTGTTAGTGCGTGTGTGTGTGTGTGTACGTGTGTGTGTGATGTATGTGTGCGACCAGAGTTCACTTCCCGCTCACGGCCAACACCGTCAACTCAGCCTTAAATGAGTACCTGGTGCGGGGTGTAAAACATCGCCACTGGGGGAGACAAAGGCGGCTCGGCGTGGTGCTGGCCACCCACCCCAACAGTGTGTTGAAGGCTGTACGAGAGGGTGTCTTTGTGTGCGGCTGTTTTTGTCTCTGTATATACATACATAGAAGTTTAACCTTTTGTGCAAAATGCAACTCCAAAGGAGTTGCTTTTTAAGTGTAAACGGCCCATCACCCTCGTCTCACCTGGTGAGGGCAGTTCACCTGGTGAGGAATGCGTGCAGTGGCAGGTGCGCATTTTGGAGGGATGGGAGGGAGGGAGGGGGAGGTTGGAATTGGGCAAAAGGGGACGGGGAATCATGCGCGTACAGGTGGGTGTACACGCACACAGGTGTACACGTGTATGGACACACAGGTGTACACGTGTATGGACACACAGGTGTACACGTGTACAAGCACACAGGTGTACACGTGTATGGACACACAGGTGTACACGTGTACAAGCACACAGGTGTACACGTGTATGGACACACAGGTGTACACGTGTATAAGCACACAGGTACACGTGTATGTGCACACAGGTGTACAGGCATACAGGTACACTACACAGATATACACGTGTACAGGTACGCAGGTGTAAACATGCACAGGTACACAGGTCCAGGTATACACACGTGTACAGCTCCATTACACAGATGCACACGCGTGTGTACCCGTACACTACACAGGTGTAAACGTGTGCTGTGTACAAGTGTACACATGTGCACAGGGGTACACTACACAGGTTTACACACATCTACAGGTACACTATAGAGAGGTACACTGTACACGTGTACAGGTACACTGTACACGTGTACACACGCACCTCCGATGAGCACGGTTGGCTACGTACGGTTCGAAAGAAATTCAACATACATACAGACACACTACACGTGTACGCATGTACAGGTTACACGCACGCACGTGCATGCACGCGAGCGTACGCACGCCTGCGCTCAGTGCCGTGGCAGGGCTGTGGCGTGCACGCGCGTGTACACACACGCGCCTGCACACACACGCACACAGGCGTGTGCGTGAACGCGCGCGTGCACTCGACGCCGTGGCAGGGCTGCCGCGTGCATCGCTTGCGTTCGACGGCGGCATCTCGGCAGGCCGCCACCGCCACCACCACCGCTGCCACCACCACCGCCACCACCGCCGCCACCGCCACCACCGCCACCACCAATGCCACCACCGCCGCCGCCACCGCCGCCACCACCGCCGCCGCCTACTTCTGCACGTCGCACTGCAGCAGCAGCACGATGGAGGGGTCGCTCTTGGCCGCCTCGGTGAACTCGGCGAGCGAGATGAGGTCGTCGTTGTTCTTATCCATCTTGCTGAAGATGGCATCGACGCGCTGCTCGGGGGTGAGGCCATCCTCGTTCATCTTCATCATGATCACCGTGCCCACCATCTTGTAGATGGCCTGGGAGGGGGGTGGCAGATGGGGGGAGGGGGTTAAGTTTGCAAGCCCTACTTTGTGGTTCGTGCAAGCAGGTGAGAATTCAAGATTCTTGAGAGTCCTGGTTTTTAAGCGTGACCTGGTTCAAGCCGACACGTTTACTGTGCGTGGGGGGGGGGGGGTTGGTGTAGCGGTGAGCGCTACGCTGCGCGACGAACCTGGTGACCCGAGTCCGATTCCCGCTCACGGCCAACACCAGTGACGATTATCTGCACCGGTGCTGGGCCTCCCCTAAGTCCACTCAGCCTCAAATGAGTAGCTGGTGCAGTGCGGTGCGTAAAAATATTTGCCACTGGGGAGACAATGGCGGCCGGGCGTGGTGTTGGCCACCCACCTTCTCGTGTGTCGTTCCAGCCTTAATAGGTGCTCGCTAACAGCACTTGCCCCTACAGTCTGTTAAGGCTATACGGAGGGATCTTTGTCTTTGTATAGCAGTGTTCCCCTGGATGTGGAAATGAGTGGACTTGCCGACGACCGGTACCAGCGGTGTCATGATCAGCCTCTATGGAGGAGGCTCGTGAAAGACACTGCTGCTGCTGCTGGGCAGTTGGAGGCAGTCGCCCTCCAGCAACAACGGAGGGCAGAGGAGCGACGCTCGCAACAATGACTGGAGCACCGGGTGGCTAAAATGCAGCAAGTTGGCACAGTAGGGAATACAGCTGGTGCATCTACCGGTCATCTCAGTCAGCCACCCCTTGGCAACTGGATCTGTCCCGAGACCTGCCAGCGAGCCTTCGGCACTTCACGTGGTAGCCTCAACGTGCACCAGGCCTGGCACAGGTGCCGTGGTGACGTCACCGTCACTTAGTGGCGAATGGCGGCTGTTGATGTTTGTGTATAGCAGTGTCGTTGTCGCATGCGCGAATCGCATCGCTCACAATCGCTGAGGAATGACACGGACGATGGTGTGTTCAGTCACCACACTGCAGGTCGTAACAACAACACACCCACCGAGACAGAGACAGAGAGAGTGAGACAGAGAGAGAGAGTGAGACGGAGAGAGACAGTAAGAGAGACAGAGAGTGAGTGAGACAGACAGATAGTGCGTGAGACAGAGAGAGAGTGAGACAGAGAGTGATACAGAGACACACACAGAGACAGAGAAAGAGACAGAAAGAGACAGAAAGAGTGAGACAGAGAGAGAGAGAGAGTGAGACGGAGAGAGACAGTAATAGAGACAGAGAGTGAGTGAGACAGACAGATAGTGCGTGAGACAGAGAGAGAGTGAGACAGAGAGTGAGACAGAGACACATACAGAGAAAGAGACAGAAAGAGAGACAGAGAGAGTGAGGCAGAGAGACAGAGAGCGAGCGCGGTGGTCGAAACGCGTCTGCTCCGCCCCCACCCCACTGCGTCCCCCACCCCTCCCCCCTCCCGTCACCTCGATGATCTCCAGCATCTCGCGGCGAGAGATGTAGCCGTCGCCGTCCAGGTCGTACATCTCGAAGGCCCAGTTGAGCTTCTGCTCGAAGTTGCCGCGCGAGGTGACGCTCAGGGCGCAGATGAACTCCCGGAAGTCGATGGTGCCGTCGCCGTTCTTGTCGAAGGTGCGGAACGCGTGCTGGGCGAACTTGGACGCGTCTCCGTACGGGAAGAACTGTGAGACAAAGACAAAGATCCCCACACACAAACCCCGTCTAGCCTCAGCAGACTGTTTGGCGCAAAGACTGTTTGGGGGCGCCGCCGTGGCGAGGAGATGTTAACTACCTCGCCTGGTATGCAGGAGGTCGTGGGTTCGATCCCGACGCCTGCTGTATATTTGGTGTCTGCGTCTCTCTCTCTCATCATCACCATCATCACGGTGGCTAGAAGATGTTAACTACCTCGCCTGGTATGCAGGAGGTCGTGGATTCAATCCCGACCCCGACGCCTGCTGCTGTATATTGAGTTTCCATCTCTCTCTCTCCCCGTGGTCGCGTGGATTTTTCTCCGGGTCCTTCGGTTTTCCCCTCCACATTTCTCATCAACATCTCCACGCGTCCAGAGTCTTTGGCTGCTACGAATGTCCACGTGACGAGCCACTTCGTTGAGCTATCGTTTGTGGCCAGGTCGCTTCTGAAAAAGAGCTACGTAGCTCAGTGGGCCCTACCTGGTAAAAAATAAAATAGTAAAATAAAATAGCAAAATAAAATATCGTGATCGCGAGTAGCAGCGCCTACGAAGGCTAGCGTGGCGCACGAGGGGGGTGGGTGGACGGCAGCACCGCCGCCGCCTTCTCCCCAGTGCCGCCGTTAAACACACCGCCCATCATCGATTCGTTTGAGGCCGAGTCGACGAAGGGGAAGCCCAGGATAGGTTCAGATTCTCGTCACTGCTGTCGGTCGCCGTGAATTCGGGTGGCCGGAGGTTCGTAGCGCGGCACGCTAACCGCTGCGCCACCGCTCCGCACTGACGCACTGACGCACACACGGGCACAAAGATCAAAGATCCCCCGTATAGCCTTAACAGACTGTAGGGGCAAGTGCTGCTCGCTAACAGCACTTGGCCCAAAAACAAAACCTATGAAGGCTATACGGGGGATCTTTGTGTTAGTGTGACCCGAGTCCTCAACGTGGGTGGAGGAATCAATGATGGAAGTTCACGGGAACAGTAACCATGGTAGTTGTAGCGATTGTAGCGTGACTGGCTGGGTGAGTGTGTTGGGTGGTTTAGTGAACGGATTTGTGTGTGGGTGAGCGTGGCGAGTCGTAGTGGAGCCGTTAGCACGCCAACAGCTACACTCAGCCTCAAATGAGTACCTGGTGCGGTGTGTAAACATCGCCACGAGGGAGACAAAGGCGGCCCCTCGTGTACCGTGCCGGCCTTGTTAAGTGCTCGCTAAGCGCACTTGCCCCAACAGTCCGTTCAGGCTATACGGGGGATCTTTGTCTTCTCTCCTTGTTCTTCAAGGATTTCCTCCGAGTTCTAAAGTTAAACAAAGATCCCTGTATAGTTTAACACGTAGGCTTCCCCCTGTATAGCCTCCTGTCAACAGACTGTTGGGGCAAGTGCTGCGAGTAGGCTTCAGCAAGGTAAGGTAATTTACCCTTTTTACCTGGTAAAAGGGTAAAGGTAAAGGGTAAAGGTGTCGACATGCCAAGGGGTAAGGTAAAGGGTAGGGTAAAGGTAGCTCGGAAGAATTACCCGGTAGGGTAAAGGTAGCGCAAAGTATTACCCGGAAAATACGGTGCCTTGTTTACCGCTAAAAGCTCCGTGGCACAGTCCGTGGTCTCCATTTAATAAGTAATATTTAAATAAACTTTTTTTTAAACACGCTTTTATGAAATGTACTAGTAATGGCAGAACGCCACGACTCCAGGAATGGCCCCGAAGCTTGCAGTAACGTAAGGGGCCGTGGACAATTAGACCCAAGCCGAAACATAACATATAAAAAATAATGTTTAAAACATATATATTTTTATGATAGGATGTAGTTTTGTCATCAGTATGACATAAGTATACCAAGTTTTCAGTCGATACCACATTGGGAAGTGGGTTAAAATTGAGTTACAAGATTTGAGGATACGACAACAACGACAACAACAGACAGAGTGAGTTCAGAGAAAGCGTGTAAAATTGGAATCATCGAGAGTATTCTATATGAATCAAGAGCTCTACCTGTAGCATGTGCCGTTATAAACCTTGTTCATGTGTAGTAGTACCCCAGTAATTACCCTGTAATCGGGTAATTTGTATGTTGTAAGGGTAAAAGGTAGGGTAAAGGTAGGCTCGTTGCTTTCTACCTTTCACCTTTTACCTTACCTGATGAAGGGTAAAAGGTAGGGTAGAGTGACTGTATTGTGGTAAGGTGAAAGGTAGGGTAAAGGCAGGCTCGTTGTTTTTACATTTTAACTTTTACCTTGCCGAGGCCTAGCTGTGAGTAAGTAGCCGGCACGGCGCACGAGGGAGTGGCCAGCACCACGCCCGACCGCCTTTGTCTCCCCAGTGGCGATGTTTACACGTTGCACCAGCTACTCATTTGAGGCCGAGTCGGGGGGGCGGGGGGCGCCAAGACCAGTTCAGATAATCCGCTTCAGGGTTTGTGGCCGTGAGCAGGAATCGAACTCGGCTCGCCAGAGTTCGTAGCGCAGCGCGCTCGCCGCCGCAGCAGCGTGCCATCCCAATCGAGTCATTTGTAGAGTCGGGGACTTCTCTTCTCTCTCGAATGTTTGGCCGTGAGCCCGGCACACGCAAAGACGTCACGGCGTCTTTAACGTCCAACTAACCGCAAAGTAAAGCGAGAGCGCGCTGAGTACTCTTCGGTTTGATATTTAAACTATTTTTTAGTTCAACAGGTACGGCTCACTGGACACTGTCAAGATGGAAATGCTGACGCCTGTGAAAGAAAGAGCTTCATGGCTCATCGGATTCCTCCAGTCTAAATAAGGATTGTGATCAAGACTCGGAGATGAACCGTGCACGTGCAGCCTCAAGTCAGAATGGCGCATTTTGTTCACGTGACACACCTTGCTGGCTGTGTCGGGTGGTGGAGGGTTACGACACATTTATACGTACGCGATCCAACCCATAAACCTTTATTATGGACAATATTGGTCGCGAAAGCCTAAGTGTTTTGTCTATTTGTTTGTGTTTCTCCCTTGTGATGGGACTTTGTAGGATGAACGGTGAGATTTATAAGGGCACGGGGTGACCAGTAAGGCGTGAATTGGTCTGTAATGAGATAGGCAAGGGGTTGATAGGTGTGCAATAATGGCAGAGGAATGCCTCGATATGCGGATATTCGATACACGACGTTTCGGTACAACCAACTTTGGAGAGAGACGAAAAATGTTCATCCATTATTTTACACACAAAGATGAAAAATAAAGTAAAATAATAAATAAATGCACGCCATGAATACATTCTTTTTCTATTCGTCGACCTACTGAACTCTATACAATTTATTCGTATATCGAGGTATGAATGAGCTCAAGGCAAAAGGTCACTCGTTTGGCGGAAGGGTCCTTAGCCGACTATGCGGTTATGAATTGTGCAGATGTATGCTCAACTTCTTTCGCACCGTACCTCTAGCCAACCTCGCTAATCGGGAGGTGCGGGGGAAGGACAACAAATGAATGAATCATCGTCGTCACCACCAACCATCACAGTCATCATTATCGTCATCATCACCACCATCGTTATCATCACCACCACCGTCATCATCATCACCACCACCGTCATCATCATCACCACCATCATCATCATAATCGTCATCATCATGATCGTCATCATCATAATCGTCATCATCATCACCACCATCATCATAATCGTCATCATCACCACCACCATCATCATCATCACCACCGTCATCATCACCACCACCGTCATCACCACCACCAGCGTCATCATCATCACCATCACCACTATCATCGCTGCCACCACCGTCATCACCGTCACGTCATCACCACCATCATCATCATCACCACCGTCGTCATCATCATCACCACCGTCATCATCGCCACGTCATCACCACCAGCGTCATCATCATCACCATCACCACAATCATCGCCGCCACCACCGTCATCACCGTCACGTCATCACCACCACCGTCATCGCCACCACCGTCATCGCTACCACCGTCATCGTCACCGCTGCCACCACCGTCATCACCACCACCGTCATCGTCACCGCCACCGCCGTCACCACGCTCGCCGTCGTCACCTTCACGTAGAGCTGCTGGAACTCGTCGAGGTTGAGGCGCCCGCTGGGACAGTCCTTGAGGAAGCCCTTGTACCACTGCTTCAGCTCGTGCTCGTTGAACTCGGTGCTCTTCGTCAGATCCTCCAGCACCTCGGGCGCCAGCTTGCTGTTCTGCTTGCCCATGGCGGCCTGCTGATTATGATGATGTTGATTATGCTGCTAAGATTGCCACTGGCTGCTGCTGCGGATGATGATGTTGACGATGCCGCTGCGTATTCTACGCTCTGACTAAATCTCGTGATTCTTGATGCTGATGATTCAGTTGCGACTGCAAATATATCCTGCTTGCTGACAGTGATGATGACGCTGCCGATGATGAGTGTTGATGTTGTTGATGTTGTTGTTGCTGAGGGTGTGATGTCTTCTCACGCCGAGACGCTTCCTTCCCAATGACTCACACCCTTTGTGGGGGCAGGGGGGGGAGGCGGGGGAGGGGCTGGTTAGAGGGAAGGACGAATCTGCGCTCGTGTACGTCGATACGAGCGAAATGGAGAGGGAGGTTGGCACTCGGCCCTCCTCAAGGTCTGCTCAGCATAAAAAAACAACCCCCAACGTCTCCACGACTCGCGGCCGTGGGACCTTGAGAGGGCGACTCCCCCTCCCCTCCCCCCCATCCCAGCAATAAATAAATAAATAACTCGGAGGGGAGGGGAGGATTGGGGGACAAGGGAAGAGAGACGCCGGCACATCGGGACACGGGGACAGAGAGACACCGAGACAAAGATGCATGGTGGGGACAGAGAGATACGGGGATAGAGAGACACGGGGGAAGAGATACACGAATACATTATGACATGGGGACAGAGAGACACGGGGAGAGGGAGACACGGGGACAGACACGGAGACAGAGAGACACGGGGAGAGAGAGACACGGGGAGAGAGGGAGACACGGGGGGAGAGAGACACGGAGACAGAGAGACACGGGGACAGAGAGACACGGGGAGAGGGAGACACGGGGACAGACACGGGGAGAGAGAGACACGGGGAGAGAGAGACACGGGGAGAGAGAGACACGGGGACAGAGAGACACGGGGAGGGAGAGACACGGGGAGAGAGAGACACGGGGAGAGAGAAACACGGGGAGAGAGAGACATGGGGACAGAGAGACAGAGAGACACGGGGACAGAGAGACACGGGGAGAGAGAGACATGGGGACAAGAAGACACGGGAGGTCTGGCTAGGGAGACATTGGTACACGGAAACTCGAGGGCATGGGTTCGTGCCCGGGTTGCGGTCGTCTGGAAGCCGGGTACCCCCCCTCTCCTCCCCCCGCCCCTCCCCCTTCTCCTCCCCCCGCCCCTCCCCCTTCTCCTCCCCCCGCCCCTCCCCCTTCTCCTCCCCCCGCCCCTCCCCCCTCTCCTCCCCCCGCCCCTCCCCCCTCTCCTCCCCCCGCCCCTCCCCTCGAGACTCGCGCAGATTTTTTGTTTCCACCGCCGCGTTATTTATTTATTTTGCCGTCTGTGATTGAATCGATGCGAGGTGGTGGGAGCGTTCGCCATCACCCCTTTCCTCCCCCTACACCTCCTCCTCCTCATGCTTCCTCTTTCCACCTCTTCGGGTCTCCTCATCACCCTCAGAGCTCCCTCCTTCACCTCCCACCTCTTTATCTCTCATCCTCCTCGTGTTTCCCTCCCTCATCATCATCATCATCACGCCGCCTCCTCTCCCTCCTCCTCCCTCGCCTCACCACGCAGAGAGTGGAGCGAGGAGGGCGCGATGTTGACAACAGCACACCCTCCCGTCTACTCACCATCCTCACCATCCTCACCATCCTCACCATCCTCACCATCCTTCAGCCCCGCGATAATGATCCGTGTTCGCGTTATAATTGACGTTAATGTCGTGCCAGGTAAACTGCAGTGCGGTTGACGTTAATATAGCGAGCGTACCACCACTCACACTCACCTCACCACTGTCACCTCACCACACACACCTCACCACGCTCATTCAGCAACACTCGCCTCGCTTTCACCTCGCTCACCACGCTCACCACGCTCACCTCACTCACGGCACCCTCATTACACTCTCCCCTCCTCACCAAGCCCCCCTCCTCACCACCTCGCTCCGCCTAGCGCAGTCTCCCCGCCTCCTCCTCACCACCACCACCCGCTCGCCATCTCATTCAGCTTCGTCTCGCGTCAGAGGACGAGCGGGGGGGGAGGGGCCGGGGGGAGAGGGGAGGGGCCGGGGGGAGAGGGGAGGGGCTGGGGGAGGGGCTGCGGTGGAGGGGGGATGTGTTGGGGGAGGGGGTCGTGGCATCGGGGGAGAAGGGAAGAGGGGAATGGGTCGTGGGGGAGAGAGGGGAGGGGCTGGGTGAGGGAGAGGGGAGGGGATGGGGGGAGGGGTTGGGGACTGGGTGGGGTGGAGGGGAGGGGCTGGGTGGGGGTTAGAGGGGAGGGGCAAGGAGGGAGAGGGGAGGGGATATGGAAGTGTGGGGGGGGAGGGGGGGTTTCCCCCTTCCCCCCCCATTGTCTAATTAGTGGAGTCTGCTGCTGCTTCTGCGCCCGTCATTCCGAGACTGCGCACTGTGACAGCGTGACGAGGTGTAGAGACACACACACAGACAAAGACACACACACACACAGACAAAGACACACACACAGACACACACACACAGACAAAGACACACACACACAGACAAAGATACACACACAGACACACAGACACACACACAGACAAAGACACAGACAAAGACACACAGACACACACACAGACACACACACACAGACACACACACACAGACACACACACAGACAAAGACCTGCCCCCACCTCCCCGACTCTATCGCCTTCGCAGACGCAGAGATCGCCCACAGACACCCACTGACAAAGACCACCCGCATAGCCTCGTCAGGATATTGGGGCAAGTGCTGTTAGCGAGCACCACGTATGAAGGCTAATAACGACGGCACGACGGGGAGTTGTTGGTGTGGCAAGCACCATGCCCGGCCGCCTTTGTCTCTCCAGTGTTTATATTTGCCACCGCAAACGGGTACTGATTTTAGGCTGAGTCGACCTAGGCAAGACCCAAGGGACCGTTTGGTTCAAACAGTCGTGTGTACTGTTGTGAGTGTGTACTGTTGTGAGTGTGTACTGTTGTGTGTATTGTTGTGATTGTGTACTGTTGTGAGTGTGTACTGTTGTGATTGTGTACTATTGTGTGTATTGTTGTGATTGTGTACTGTTGTGAGTGTGTACTGTTGTGATTGTGTACTGTTGTGATTGTGTACTGTTGTGTGTATTGTTGTGATTGTGTACTGTTGTGATTGTGTACTGTTGTGATTGTGTACTATTGTGTGTATTGTTGTGATTGTGTACTGTTGTGATTGTGTACTGTTGTGATTGTGTACTATTGTGTGTATTGTTGTGAGTGTGTACTGTTGTGAGTGTGTACTGTTGTGAGTGTGTACTGCACGTGTATTCTGTATATGCGCGTATCCTCCTCCGCTCACGGTCAATGCCAGTGCCGATAATTATCTGAACCGGTCCTGGGTCACTCCTAGGTCGACTCAGCCTCAAATGAGTACCTGGTGCGGTGTGTAAAGCATCGCCAATGGGGAGACAAAGGCGGTCGGACGTGGTGCTGGCCACCCACCCCCTCGTGTGCCGTGCCGGCCCTCATAGGCGCTACTCGCTAACAGCACTTGCCCCAAAATTCAGTTAAAGCTATCCGGGGGATTTGTCTATACTATGTGGAGCGGTGGGAGTAGTGGTTAGCGCACTGCGCGATGAACCCTCATCGAACCCAGTTCGATTCGCGCTCACGGCCAACAATCAGTGACGATTATCGGAACCGGTCGTGTGGCTCTCCTATGTCGATTCAGCCTCAAATGACGAATGCCTGGCGCGGTGTATCACGACCGGGGGAGACAAAGGCGGTCGGGAGTGGTGACAGCCGCGCCACAGTGTCGTGTATCGTGTTGGTCTTCATAGGTGCTGCTCGCTAATAGCAGCACTTGCCCCGACAGTCTGTTGACCCTATACGGGGCATCTTTGTCTTTGTTTGCTGTGTGCGTGGTGAGGGTTAAATGAGCGCATCGCTCTGGTGTCTGGAGATGAATATCACTGTCCAAGGGGAGGGGGGAGGGCCCCCCACCCCACTCATCATCATCATCATAAGCACCATAAACACTACCATCACCACCATCATCATCACCATAAACACTACCATCACCACTACAATCATCATCACCATAAACACTACCATCACCACCACCGCCATCATCACCATATGCACTACCATCATCATCACCATATACACGACCATCACCACCACCATCATCACCATAAACACTACCATCACCACTACAATCATCATCACCATAAACACTACCATCACCACCACCGCCATCATCACCATATGCACTACCATCATCATCACCATATACACGACCATCACCACCAGCATCATCACCATAAACACTATCATCATCACCGCCATCATCATCACCATAAACACTACCATCATCATCGGCACCACCACCGTCATCAAAGAAACACTACCATTATCATCATCATCAGCACCACCACCATCATCACCGCCATCATCATCACCATAAACACTACCATCATCATCAGCAGCAACGACAATGTTACGAGCATCATAATCATCAGCAACTCGAGGATGAGCAGCAGCAGCAGGAGCTGCAGTAGCAACATCATCATGAAGATGAATATTACAGCATAATCATCACCATCAGCACAACTATTATCATCAATTATACAATCATAAGCAGCAGCATCATCACGCTCACCACGACCATGATTATAGATGATAATAATATCATCATCATCATCATGTACATTGCAATCATAATACACACCAAAGACAAAGGTCCCCCGTGTAGCCTTAACAGGCTGTTGGGGCAAGTGCTTTTAGCGAGCACCTATGATGGCCGGCGCGGTATACGAGGAGGTGGGTGGCCAGGACCACGCCCGACCGCCTTTGTCTCCCCAGTGGTGATGTGAAACACACCGCACCAGGTACTCATTTGAGGCTGAGCCATCATACACACCACCACCATCATCATTACCATCATTATACACACCACCACCATCAACATTTCCATCATCATACACACCACCGCCACTACCATCATCATCATCATACACACCGCCACCATCATCATCATCATACACACCGCCACTACCATCATCATCATACACACCGCCACCATCAACATCATCATCATCGTCGTCGCCATCACCATAATGCGCGATGCGCGTGGGTTGCACGTGCGTCGTGTAATTCCGAGTCGGACGGCAGGATTTCGAGTTGATGGAAGGATTGAGAGAGTTCGTGGGGGGGGGGGATGGAGGGATTGAGTGAGAGGCAGATTGCGAGAGTGAGGGGCAGTGAGAGAGTGCTCAGTGCGAGCATGTCGGAGTGAGAGTGGGTGATTAATCCGCTACGGGATGAGGAGGTTGGGGGGTAACGGGGGTTGGGGGCGACCATCTGGGCGTCACCCCCCCACCACCCATCCGCCCCCTCCGGTCAGCTGACCAGATTTCGGCTGACTGCCTGCGCGTACTCATCTCGTTCATCCGCGGGAGAGGAATAAGCTCGCGAATTAATTAATGAATCAATCAACATTGTAACTACGACTACTACTATTATTATTATTATTATCCGCTTGTTGTGCCCAAGGAAGCCTCCCGGAGTCTCAGGACTCATTTTCAGGAGCGTCCTGCAAAGCTTTCGCAGGAGGAATGAGTGATGAGTAGCGCTGCTGCTGCCGCCGCATGCAAAACCCAAATTGAGTAAGTTGTGGTGTCTTTGTTTTGTCGTACAATATTTGGACAGTGACGCCAGGCACAGAATGGCCCAACTCTTGCGAATGTCGTCATGGGATCTGTAACGTCCACGATGTCGCATTTTACAGCTCGTGCCATGCCACCGCAGTGTTTACCGGGGCAGCAGTCCGGATTAGAACCGCGAACTTCTGCAACAAGCGGCTAATGAGCTACCTCGGGATGAGCGGTTGAGCGCCCTGCCGCTGTGAGCCACTCCGACTGAGTTCGACTCCACTGCCACGTCTCACATCAGTGGCGATCACGAAGAGTGATCATCTCAACCGGCGCACGTGCTGTGCAGAAGGCCCGTTGCCCGAAACGTCGCCACTGTACAACAAATTGGGCTCCCTCCGATGCAAGACTGGATAGATCAATATGACAAGAGCTGCTGATTATTAACTGCTACATACATTATGCAAAACGTACATAACATACGCTACAGAGACGGATGTTTCGGTTCAGCCCTGTGGAATGATTTATTACAAAATCCTGCGGCTCAGATCGCCGCGGGAGTAGGATGCCAATGTTGCGTCGTGTACCCCTCCGCCACCCGACAAAGCCAATTCACATAAAGTTGCCACGTGATGAACACACGCGCCAATCTGTTACTGCTGCAGCATCGCTGCCCGATAACGTTGGTCGAACGTTTCTCCTACAATATTGGGCCTTAAATAGGGAGGTGTGCTGTTGTCAATATGCCACCCACCCACCACCGCCACACAGATGAGGATCTGGGTGGTGACCGGGCCTCCACGACTGGGAGAGACCCTCACACCTCTGACTTATCGCCTGATGCTGCTGCTGCTGGTGGTGGTGGTAACTAACCATTGAAACGTCGGACATCGTCAAATTCGTGTGGATCGTTCTCCGGTAATACATCGCCAGCTTTTTGGTTCATCTCATGGAGCGACAACTTTGTGTGTATTTTTTGTATTGGCTGCTGCGTCGGGTGGAGGAGGGTCGACAACACAGCCGTTGCATTTGCTACTCACGCGGAGATCTCGCCCAAAGTTTGCTTGCGAAATGAATCACGATTCGTGTCGGCACTTCATTAATCAAAGGATTAAGTAACCGATTGACTACCAATGAATGTTTCTAATTATATATAGTGTAACCATACCATTATATATATTTTATATGTACAAGTTTTGCTGGCTGGCTGAATGGACGGACGGTCAGAGGAGGCGAGGGCTGCCAGCCACGTCCAATAATATGAATTCCTTTATGTATTCCAGGAAAACCACACTTTGAGTCCAATAACTATTGTATTTTTTGTCATGAGTGTGCTGTTAGATTGGGCGTTTTATTTGAAATGTTTTAATGAGGAACCCGTTACATTTATGGAATTTACCCTCTCAGACCGCTGGTGTTTTGGACGCGGGCAAAATCTTCCTCTCTCGGGGGAGACCACAAACGAGCGGTGAAGGCAGCCCGAACCGATGCTGAGCAACAATTTCCCAAGCTCTGCGGTCCTCTATTTGGATGTTTGGCACCAATTCCGTTGCAACCAACGGAATTGAGGCCGACCGCGCGAGTCGCAGAGCCCTCGACGAGTGAGGAGCAGCGGAGATAACCAAACCTGCGCGCGTGCGCACGCACGCACGCATGGTGTGGTGAACATTTGGTGAGTGTCATACGAGTGATGGGTGAATAGTGAGCGTCCGGTTGATTGTGAGGTGAGTGGCTGGTACGTGGTGTCAGGTGAGCGGCTGGTAAGTGGTGAGTGTATGGTGAGTATAGCTCCAGATTATAGCTGTAATTCTACACCAGAGGGCAGCCCGTCCCACACACGGGGTCACGTGGTACTCCTGTTATGGTTATCTGACGTTCGCTAAACACTCACCTGACACCGCTTACCACTCTAAAAAAAGTCATCTAATTTTATTAAATTTTACCAGGTAAGGCCTACTGAGATATGTTGCTCTTTTTCAGAAGCGACCTGGCCACAAATGATAGCTCAATTAAGTGACTTATTAAGTGTACATTTATTGCGCCAAATATTCTAAACGCGTGATATTAATTGTAAATGTAGTGGAAAACCCCGGAGAACCCGCATAAAAATCCACGCGACCACGGGGAGAGAGACACGCAAACTCCAAATATACAGCAGCAGCAGGCGTCTGGGTCGGGATCGAACCCACGAGCCCCTGCGTACCAGGCGAGCGAGTTAACATCTCGCAGCCAGCGTGGCGCATGCCACTCACCATTGGTCCTGCGTTTGGCGGGTCATTGGAATTCGACCAATTGGGGGCGCGCATCGTGTGTCACGTGAATTAGTGGCGCTGGAGCAACGACAGCGACCACTCTGATTGGCCAGTGGAGTCAATGCAATGCTGGATCTATTTGCAATGCAATGATATTTGTAATGCTGGTTGCAATGCTAGTTGCAATGCAATGCTAATGGTAATGCTTGTTGCAATGCGAAGTGCAATGCAAAACTGGTTGCAAATGCTGGGTGCAATACAATGCTAGTTGCCATGCAAGCTGCAATACAATGCTAGTTGCAATGCGCGTTGCAATGCAAAACTGGTTGTAATTCCGGTTGCAATGCAATGTTAATTGCAATGCGAGCTGCAATGCAATGCTGGCTGCAATTTAAATCGAGTTACATTGCTGGTTGCAATCTAAAGCTAGCTGCAATGCTAACTGCAATGTAATGCTAATTGTAATGAGAGTTGCAATGCAATGCTGGATCTAATGTAATGTAGAGCTGGATCTAATGCAATGCAATGCTGAATCTGATGCAATGCATTGTTGAATCTAATGCAATGCATTGTTGAATCTAATGCACTGTACTGCTGGATCGAATCCAATGCAATGGTGGATCTGATGTATTGCTGGATCTAATGCATTGCTGGATCTAATGCAATGGTGGACCTAATGTAATACAGAGCTGGATCGAATGCAGAGCTGTATAAGGCACGCCGCTGTCTCCACTCTCCGTCCACCTCCGCACAACGGCGGGTGACGCCTGTGCCATGACCTCTCAGGGTCCCCCCCCCCCCACCCCCTCGGCCCCTATCCCCCTTTTATCTCGGCTCTGCTTTCTGTGTGAGATAAATTTTTACTGCATGGGATTAATTCCGTCAATAATCGCCTCGATCCGCCACTCACGGCACGCGATAATGTACGCGTACGTGTGCCTGCGTACGTGTGTGTGCGTGGAGCGGTGGCGTCGTGGTTAGCGCTACGCTGCGCTACGAACCCGGCCACGCGAGTTCGATTCCCGCTCACGGACGCCAACACCGGTGAGAATTATCTGAACCGGTCCTGTGCCTCCCCTAGATCGATTCAGCCTCAATTGGGTACCTGGTTGGGGTGTGTATCGCCACTGGGGAGACAAAGGCGGTCGGTCGTGTTTCTAACCACCCGCCCCCTCGTGTACCGTGCCGGACTTTATAGGTGGTCGCTAACATCACTTGCCCCAAAAGTCGTTTAGGGCTCTACGGGGGATCTTTATAATGTGCTGTAAAGTGGCACCTGAGTCGCAGCGATTGGAGGTCATAGGCCAGATCAGCTCAGTAATGACGGTAGGAGGCTGCAAGAATTCTGTGCAGCCCATGAGCTTGTAATCATCAGCACGCCGTTCCGGCATCGGCGCATCATCCACACAACATCTTGAATGCACGCCAAGCAAGGACATCTGCTGGGTGAAACAGCGACGGCAACAACGGATGCGGACCCACGTTCTTAACACCAGGACCTAACACGATGCTGTTTCTGCCCACTGACCATCGGCTTACCATCTGTAAGATGCGCCTGCCATTCTTCCAATGCGGTTGTGGGCATCTAGGACCCCATTCAAACCCACAGTAGTCTGATCTTGGCTAGCTGATGAAAGTCGCATGCGAACATATAATTGTAGCGTGCAGCTGGGGCTGGCATCGTTCGCTCCTAACGCGGGAGGGGAATTGTTGAGGTTCAGGATTGTGGATCATGCAGCTGCTATGGCTGTATTGGGTACTCGGTCCTGACCTCCGCAGAGACCCTGGCTGACGGAGGGAGGTCTTCCAGCTAGCCGAGATAAACCGGCGAGCCCACACCCACCATCTACAACATCCCACGTCAGAGAATGAGGAGGTTTACCGCAGCTTTCGCTCGGAGAGCCGTGCGGCGCTGCAAGGATGAGTGGTGGTCGCGGGTTGCCGAGGAGATGGAAACTGCCTCAGCAGTGCGTGATCACAAATCACTCTTTAATTCCGTCCCAGAACGAACTTGCCACACCTCGATTCACCTATCAACATTTAAGAGAACCAATTTCTGGTTCACAGGAACAGGTTTTCGGGTTTTGCTGAGCATTTCTGTTCGGTATCATGGCAAGGCAACTCTCTCAGTTCAGACAACATCTTGGGGAAAGGTGGGCGCTGACCAGAGGTGTGGACTCGAGTCATGTGACTTGGACTCGAGTCAGACTCGAGTCATGAATTTGATGACTTGCGACTCGACTTGGACTTGCATAACAATGACTTTGTCCCACCTCTGGCGCTGACTCTGCTGGGGCTGTGGTGCATCAAATATTGGAGGAAGTAGTCAGTCACTCCCTGTGAGTGGCTGGTTGATGTTGCCATCTGTTGAGGACGTGAGGTGCTGAGCCTGAGACCAGGTAAAGCATCGGGCAAGAGATGATCACTCAAGCGAGCTGCTGAGGTAGGGTGGCAATTGTTAACAGTCTGTTTTTTTTTAAAATAATTACAAACATCTGGTCCACAGGACGGGTTCCGCAAGATTGAAGGGATGACCTGGTTGTCGCCCCTTTCAAGAATGGGGACCAAACTGATTGCAACAATTATGGAGGCATATCCCTCCTCAGTGTGCCGGGAAAGGTCCTGGCAAGCATTATTCAGCATCGCCCCCTCGCCAGGCACCCCGAGGAGAGGCTTGCGGAGCCCCAATGTGATTTCTGAACATGGCGGTCCTGCAAGGATGCCATATTCTCTGTCTGTCTGCTGCAGCAAAGGTGTAGGGAATTCCAACAGGACCTACATCTCTGCTTTCTTGACCTAGTCAAGAACTATGATACCATCATCCGACCAGGGCTCTTGGTTGTTCTTCGTGCGTTTGAGTCCCTGGCCCTTTGGGTTAACGACCTTCATGGGTTGGGCAGTTCCAGTTAAATCTACATGGCCGGGAGTCAGATCCATTCCCTATTCACCTTGGGGTGCGACAAGGATGTCTTCTGGCTCCTAAATTATTTAACATCTTCTTTGACCACGTAGTTCGATAAGCTTTCCGTGGCTGTACTGGCGAAATTTCCGTCTGGTATAGATGCAAAGGGAGGCTGTTTGCGACCAACTCCGCTTGGTCATAAGAGGTCTCACTCCCAATCAGTTGAGCGGCATTATGTTTTCATCAGCTCAGTAACGCTGTGTGGAAGCCACCTGGCCTATCGCTCAATACGAAGCTCCAGGTCTTCTTGGCCACGGTTATGCCCTCCCTTTATCTATGCTCGTGAAACGTGGGGCCGTTTGAGGAACATATGCGCTGGTTTGAAACATTTAAGCTGGCCTGTCTACGATCCAATCCTGGGTTTAACCAGACAGGATTGTGTGAGCAGCTCACAGATGCTTGAAGATCTTGAAATTCCCATCAGTGAGCTCCTCTGGCAGGCGAGGCTTCATTGGCTGGGTCATGTGGGTCGCATGCCCAGCAACCGCATGCCCAAGAAGCTTCTGTTTGGCTGGATAGAGAGGGCTAAACGGGCACAGCAGGGGCTAGATAAGAAATGGAGTGATGTGGTAAAAGAGGATGTGGAGTTGAGTGGACTTGCCGATGACTGGTACCAGCGGTGTTAAGATCGGCTCCTATGGAGGATGCTCGTGAAGGACGCTACTGGGCAGTTGGGGGCAGTCTCTCTCCAACAACAACGGAGGGCGGAGGAGCGACGCTCACAACAACGAGCGGAGTGCTGGGTGGATAAAACGCAGCGAGTTGGCACAGTAGGGGGCACAGGTGGTGCATCTGCCAGTCATCTCAGTCGGTCAACCCGTGGCACCTGGGTCTGTCCCGTGACCTCCTATCAGCAGCGAGCCTTCCACACTTCACGTGGTCACAATGTGCACCTAGCCTGGCACAGGCACCGTGGTGACGTCACCGCCACTTAGTGGCGAATGGCGTCTGTTGTTGTTGCGTTTGTCTTTGTGTACACGTTTGCCTTCATACTAACAGCACTTCCACTTGCCCCAAGATCCCTGTGTGTGTCGTACGAGGGATCTGCATCATCTTTGTCTTGTGTGTGTGTCTCCATGGAGCGGTAGTGTCGTGGTCATGGCACCGTCAAAAGGATAAATATGGAGGATCTTTGTCTTCGTGTACACATATATGCCTGTGTGTATGAGTGAGTGTACGTGTGTGTATGAGTGAGTGTACGAGTGTACGTGTGTGTACGAGTGTGTGTGGTGGGGAGCGGTAGTGTAGTGGTTAGCACGCTACGAACCTGGCGACCCGGGCTCGATTCCGGCTCAAGGTCAATACCAGAGACGATTATCTGAACCGGTCCTGGGCCTCCCCTAGGTCGACTCAGCCTCAAATGAGTACCTGGTGCGATGTGTAAACATCGCCGCTCGGGAGACAAAGGCGGTCGGGCGTGGTGCTGGCCACCCCACCCCCTCGTGTTCCGAGCCGCCTTCACAGGTGCTGCTCGCTAACAGCACTTGCCCCGACATGCCGCTCGGGCTGTGCGGGGACATCTTTGACTCCGAACCGCCGCGTGTATCGGGGGGATGTTTGGTCAGTTCCTTTATAAGGACAGCTGCGAATCCGTGTGTCTGGGGAGCGGTGGCGCAGCGGTTAGCGCTGCTCTGCGCGATCAACCCCGGGCAGAGACGCGGGTTCGGTTCCCGCTCACGGCCAACATCGGTGACGATCATCTGAAACCGATCCCGGGTGGACCTCCTCCCCTAGATCGGCTCAGCCTTAATTGAATACGCTGGTGCGGTGTGTGGGAAAAAAAGACCATCGGTACTAGGGGAGACAAAGGCGGCCGGGCGTGGTGCTGGAATTTAAATATCGAAGCGCTGATGTGGCCAGCAGCACGCCCCACCGCCTTCGTCTCCGCATTGCTGATTGATGCTCGTTTATGGCGCAGTCGACCTAGGGGATGCCCAGATAGGTCGTCGTAAATAATTGGTGCGAATATGAGCAGAGGGGATACAAAGGCGGTCGAGCGTCGTGCTCAGGCTTGACTCAACGCTTTCGTGACTGCAGGAATTAATATTCTTTGGGTCTTTCGGTAAAGTCACGTAGATAGGTTCAAAAACATTAATTAAAAAACGACGTCGTTTCGATCGCTTGCGTTGCTATCGAAACGTCGTCGTTTTTTGTAAATTTTTTGAACCTATCTCCGTGACTTTACCGAAAGACCTAAAGAATACTGCCAAGGCTATACGGGGGATCTTTGTCTTTATTCTATATCCGTGAATCTTTTGTCTTTGTAGCTGCGTGTGGGGAGCGGTGGCGCAGTGGTTAGCGCAGCACTGCGCTACGAAGCCGACAGAGAATCGAGTTCCATTCCCGAGTTCGACGCACGACCAATATCTGAGCCGATCCTGAACCTCCCCTAGGTTGACTCAGCCTTAAATGAATACCCGATGCGGTGTGCAAAGCATCCGCACTGGGGAGACAAAAGCGGCCGGGCGTGGTGTTGGCCACCCACGCACCCGGCGTGCACCGTGCCGGCCTTCATGGGTGCTCGCGAACAGCACTTGCCACAAAAATACGTTTAGGCTACACGGGGAATATTTGTCTTTATGTTATAGATGCGTGCTAATACATTAATATGTAAAGGCCGTAACACGCACCGAATGTAGTAATGGGGAGTGGTTAGCGCACTGCTCAACGAGCCCAGCGAGCCGAGTTCGATTCCCGCTCACGGCCCAACAATCGGTGACGAATATCCGAACCGGTTCTGGGCCTTCCCTAGGTCGACTCAGCCTCAAACGAGAACCTGTATCGGGGTGCAACAAACATCGGCGTTGAGGTGGCGAAGGCTCTGTGAGGGATCTTCGCCTTCGTAGTTGATTCATCGTCTTTACAGAGCGTCTGTCACACTGCGCAAGCGGAAAAGGAAACTGGTCCATAAATGCCACTCGGGCGTAGGGTGGTGGCGTGGTCAGTACCACGCTCGGCCGCCTTTGTCTCCCCAGTGCTGACGTCTTGCACACCGCACCAGCAAACTCATTTGAGGCCGGATCGACCTAGGGGAGGACCGCCACCGTGAGCTGTGAGCGGGAGTCGAACTTCTGTGTTAGCCGGGCGCGCAGCGCAGTGCACTAACCATTGCGCCACCGCTCCCCAATACACAAGACAAAGCTCCCCCGTATAGCCTCAACAGATGTATGTTGTTGGGAGGCAAGTGCTGGAAGCGAGCAGGCACACACGGGGGGGGGGGGGGGGTGGCCAGTACCGCTCCCGGCCGCCTTTGTCTCTCTGACACACCGCATACTGCGCTCCTACGTGGCAACCAACCACCTCAACGCCCCCTTCTCATCTCCCGTTGACTCTCTTTTTATTTACGATCAGAGGACACAAGAAGATGCTCGGTGTCGTCGGCACTTTGCTTCGTTCATCATTTCGTGTTTTTTATTCAATGCTTTGCTTTATGTGCCCCCCCTCCCCCCGTTGACTCTCTTGCCCTCCGCTCCATCTCTCCCGCTCTCGAATGTGCGAGTCATCCTTGCGCAGGGGCCATGCTGATCTTCTCTGTATCGTTCCAATTTTAGTACTGCCAGAGCAAATACTCTCACCCTCCCCTCTCTCTCTCACCTCTTCACCCCCCCCTCTCACCTCTTAGCCCCTCCCCCCTCTCACCTCTTCCCCCCTCTCCCCCCCTCTCACCTCTTCGCCCCCCCTCTCCCCCTCTCACCTCCTCGCCCCCCCTCTCCCTCCCTCTCCTCTTCACCCCCCCCTCTTCCCTTCTCACCTCCTCGCCCCCCCCTCTTCCTCCCTCCCTCTCCTCTTCGCCCCCCCTCTCCCTCCCTCTCCTCTTCACCCCCCCTCTCCCCCTCTCACCTCCTCGCCCCCCCCTTTCCCTCCCTCCCTCTCTTCTTCGCCCCCCCCCCCTCTCTCTCCCCCTCTCACCTCTTAGCCCCCCCTCTCGCTGTCTGTGTCGAGGCGGCTGTCCCCCCCCCCCCGCGCAATCTGCTGCTGTCGCCACCCGAGTCGAGAACGCAGAGGGAGGAGCGACTCGGGGGGGGGGGGGTCTGGGGGTTCGATGCGCGGTCACGTACAGACTCTACAAAGACATCGTCATCATCACCACCACCACCATCACCACCACCACCATCAACACCACCACCACCAACACCACCATCATCACCACCATCACCACCACCAACACCACCATCATCACCACCATCACCACCACCAACACCACCATCATCACCACCATCACCACCACCAACACCACCATCATCACCACCATCACCACCACCAACACCACCATCATCACCACCACCATCACCACCAACACCACCATCATCACCACCACCATCACCATCATCACCACCACCACCACCATCACCACCACCAGCACCATCACCACCACCACCATCACCACCACCATCACCACCATCATCATCACCACCACCACCACCATCACCACCATCATCACCACCATCATCACCACCACCAACACCACCATCATCACCACCACCATCACCACCATCACCACCACCAACACCACCATCATCACCACCACCAACACCACCACCATCATCACCACCACCACCATCACCACCACCACCACCATCACCACCACCATCACCACCACCAACACCACCATCATCACCACCACCATCACCACCATCGCCACAACCACCATCATCACCACCATCACCACCACCAACACCACCATCATCATCACCACCACCATAACCACCATCATCACCACCATCATCACCACCAACACCACCATCACCACCACCATTATCACCACCACCACCACCATCATCGCCGTCGTCCTTAACTCGTCGCAACAGCAACAACAGCAGTCACGAAGTGGCGGTGACGCCACCGCGGTGCTTGTGCCAGGCTAGGTGCACTGACATACAGTCCTGCACCACAATCATCATCATCATTCACGACCAGCACCATCGTCGTCGTCATCATCATCCACCACCATCATCATCATCCACCACCATTATCCACCACCACCACCATCATCCATTACCATCACCATCCATCATCATCCACCATCATACACCAAACTCATCATCCACCACCATCATCATCCACCACCATTATCAACCACCACCATCATCCATTACCATCACCATCCATCATCCGCCACCATCATCCACCACCACTATCATCCATTACCACCATCATCCACCATCATCATCCACCAGCACCACCATCTACAACAAGCACTACCGAACACCACCACCACCACCATCGTCGTCATGATCTGCCAGCACGGTGACCACCGCAGCACCACCACCACCATCACCGCCACCAAACACCACCATCATCACCACCAACACCACCATCATCACCACCAACACCACCATCATCACCACCAACACCACCATCATCACCACCACCACCACCATCACCGCCACCTCTCTCAGCAGCCGCTGGGGACTTCTCTGGGGACTTTTCTGGGGACTTCTCTGGGGTCTCGGGTCCCTCTGAGCACGCGACGCAGAATCGGTCAAGTCGCCCCCCAGCGTAGCAGCAGCACCTCCTGGAGCCGAGTCCGACTGAGCACTCAGCAGGAAGCGGCTGTCGCGACCAATGCCACCCATAGGAGAGGTGTTTTGGGGGGTGTTAGATCGCGTACACACTCAGTGAGGCTCTCCTGGCCAAACAAAAGACATTACCACAACCACTACCACCAAAGATGCCCCGTGTAGCCTTAACAGACTGTTGGGGCAAGTGCTGTTAGCGAGCAGCACCGGCACGGTACACGGGGGGGGGGGGTAGCCAGCACCACGCCCGGCCGCCTTTGTCTCCCCAGTGGCGACGTTTACACACTGCACCAGGTACTCATTTGAGGCTGAGTCGACCTAGGGAAGGACCGGGTCAAATATTCGTCACTGTTATTGGTCGTGAGCGGGAATTGAACTTGGGCCTCTGCCGGGCTCGTAGCGCAGTGCGCTAACCACTGTGCCACCGCTCCCCACCACCACCACCACCACACATATACCACCACTAACATTACCGCCATCACCACTACCTTATCTTGCTACCATTATCATCACAATCTCATACACCGCTACCATCATCATCATCACCACCATCTCCACTACTATCACCATCACCACCACCAAGCAGATGCCCCATCGCCCATTATATACCACCACCATCACCACTACCCCCGCCCCCACCAAAATGACAAAGATCCCCCGTGTAGCATTAACAGACTGTAAGGGCAAGTGCTGTTAGCGAGCACCTATGAAGGCCAACACGGTACACGAGGGGGTGGGTGGCCAGCACCACGCCCGGCCGCCTTTGTCTCCCTGGTGGCGATGTTTACACACCGTACCATTCCCATCATAGACATCACGAACCACCACCACTCCATCCCCGCTACCACTACTGTCACCAACATCGCCATCAACATCACCACCATTAACATCACCATCAACATCGCCATCAACATCGTCACCAAATTCACCATCACCACCATTAACATCACCACCAACATCGCCATCAACATCACCACCATTAACATCACCACCACCATCAACATCACCATCAACATCACCATCAACATCGCCCGTGGAACGTCGAGGCGTCCCCGTGCACCTCACCTCGACTCCCCGGGCTGGAGGCGCGGAGTGCGGCGCGCTGTGTGTGGGGGGGGGGGGTCCAGGGGGTGGTGGGCGAGCGAGAGGCGCCGACAGAGCTCGGGGTTTGGGGGGAGATGGCCCGATGGGGGGGGGGGGGTGCCGGCTCCTGGGCAGCAGAGAGACAGAGACGAGGGCGAGAGAGAGAGCAGCAGAGACAGAGACGAGGGCAGCAGAGAGAGCTGAGGGCAGCAGAGAGAGCAGAGAGGCAGAGACGAGTGCGAGAGAGAGATAGCTGAGGGCAGCAGAGAGAGCGCTGAGGGCAGCAGAGAGAGCGAGTCGAGGAGGGCAGCGCCGGACGGCTCCGTTCGTTGGAATGCGCGGACGCGGGGACGAGACGAGGAGGAGGAGGAGCCGCGGGGAGGGAGCTGGGAGGAGGAGGAGGAGGGGGGAGGAGAGGGGGGAGGAGGTTCTCTCTCCGACGAGAGGCGAGAGATGAGTTGTGGGGGCAGGGAGCCAGGGACGAGGAGGAGCGGGCGGGGGGCGCGAGACCTCCCCCCCCCCCCGTGTCTCCCCAACGCCCCCCACACAGACCCCGCACCCATCACGGGTGATGGGAGTCGTTTCTTGTTGACTCGGGAAACCCCTCGCCGAGTCTCGTGGCGTCGTGGGCAAAGAGGGTGTTGCCCTGTCGTGTCGTAGGGAGGTCATTTCCGCCCTGCATGCGAGCGGCTAACGACCTCGCCTGTTCTACAGGAGGTCGTGGGCTCGATCTCCCCCACCCAGTCGCCTGCTGTACATTTGTAGTTTGCGGTGTCTCTCTCTGGCCGTGGTCGCGTGGATTTTTCGTCCGGGCCCTGCGGGTTTCCCCTCCACATTGAGAATCAACGTTGGCCGTCTGGAGTGTTCGGCCGTTCTACATTTCCACGTGGTGATGATGATGAGCCACTTCGTCAAGCTATTGTTTGTGGGTATCTAGCTTCTGAAAACTCACCGTATAGCATCTCAGAGCAATACACCTGGTCAAATACAGAATAGTTTGAGCTGTTGTTTTTATATCTCCTCTAAGATCAACAGCGGAGAGCCAGGAGAACACCCCCTAAGGTGTGCGTGCGTGCGAGGGGACAGCACCTGTGCACCTCTGCACCAATCACCTCTGCAACTATCACCTGTGCACCTATCACCTCTGCACCTCTGCACCTGTGCACCTATCACCGACAGTTCTCTGTAGCAACAGCGTTCACCGTCACCACGGAACTCGTGCCAGGCTAGGTGCACCCTTTTGAGGCCGTCACTGCGAAGCGTGGAGGGCAGGAAGGAGGTCACGGGACAGATCCCCCAGGTGTTATAGGATTGACTGACTGAGATGACTAGCAGATCATTCAAAGACAAAGATCCCCCATATAGCCTTTAAAAAACTGTTCGGGGCAAGTGCTGTTAGCGATTAGCACCTAGGCTGGCCGGCACGGCGCACGGCCGGGGTGGGTGGCTAGCACCACGCCCAGCCGCCTTTGTCTCCCTAATAGCGATGTTTACACACCGAACTATTTGAGGCTGAGTCGACCTAGGGGGGGGCAGAAACCGGTTCAGATAATAGTCACTGATGTTGGCCGTGAGCGGGAATTGAATTGGGGTCGCCGAGTTCGTAGCGCAGCGTAGCGCTAACCGCTACGCTACCGATCCCCGCACGCACACACACACGCGCGCACACACACACACGCGCGCACACACACACACGCGCGCACACACACACACGCGCGCGCGCACACACACACACGCGCGCGCACACACACACACACGCGCGCACACACACGCGCGCTATTGATGCGTGCACACGTGTGTGTGTTGTGTGAGTGTGCATCACTGTCCGACCCCCATTTATCCCCCAGCTCCCTACCCACCCCAAACAGTCAAACCCCCGATTAGCCTATGGTGCCCCCCCCCCGCCTGACCCCCCAATACCCCTTTCGCCCCCAGCAGGCGAACGTGAGATTCTGAATTCCCAATTAAGCCGCGCTCATTACCATACCAGGGCACTGGGGGTAAAGAGTGAGTGAGTGGGTGAGTTGGTGCGTGGGTGAGTGAGCGGGTGGGTGGGTGAGTAGGTACGTGGGTCAGTGTGGGTGGGTGAGTAGGTACGTGGGTGAGTGAGCGGGTGGGTGGGTGAGTCGGTGAGTGAGTCGATGGGCGAGTGGACTACGACGTCACCCCCACCCGCGATACATCCACCCCGACCAGGCCAAGACCTGGTCCCGACTTGGGAACGTGGAATTAGCCAGATATTGCCCGAGGAGGCCTCGGGCCTCCGTGGGATCCAGGAGTTGGGTTGATGGGCAGCTCGGCAAAGCGGGGATTAGTAACCCCGTCTGTGCGGACCTCTCATCTCGAGCAGTGAGTCGATACGCATGTGTCGCGGACTGTAGTCACATGTTGCGTGCTCGCCACCGCCCCACCAAACTAACGACACGAGCCCCCAGTCCCCACTGCTCGCTACCCCCCCCCCTCCAGCAGCACATTGTGGCGGGCGGGGTGGGGAGGGGGGCCACAATCACACGCCGGAGGCTGCGTCTTTAATGTTCCACTTTCCGATGGCGATGTCGGTCTTGCAGCATCGGCCTCGCGCTGATGTTCTGATGCGGTTGATGTCTCCACCAGCAGGAGGAGAGCGATGGATTCTTGGGTCTAGGATGAGGCGTTCACTCTGCACGTCCGCGTTATCCCACTCTGTTTGAGGTTCTAGCAGGATGGGGGACAGTAGCAGCAGCAGCAGCGGCGCCGCGATCCCAGAAGGGATGGGATTATTGGGATTCGCAGTCCACACGACGGTGCAGAGTGTCTGAACGGACGAGTTCCATAATCATCATCGAACTAAACTATACTCAACTATGTTTCCTTTATTTGACCAGGTATGGCCCACTGAGCTACAGTATTGAACTCTTTTTCACAAGCGACCTGGCCACAAACGATAGCTCAACGAAGTAGCTTATCAGGACATTGATAGCAGCCAAATACTCTAAACGCGTGACGTCGTTTCTAAATGTGGAAGGGAACAACCGAAATACTCAGAGACAAATCCACGCGACCACGGGGAGAGAGAGAGAGACACGCACACTCCAAGTATACAGCAGAAGGCGTCGTCAGAGTCGCAATCGAACCCACGACCTCCTGTATACCAGGCGAGGTAGTTAACATCTCCTAGCCACCGTGATGACAATAGCAGAAAGACGCAGACTCCAAATATATAGCAGCAGCAGGCATCGTCAGGGTCACGGGGTCGAACCCACGACCGCCTGCGTACCAGGCGAGGTAGTTAACATCTCCTCGCCATCGTGGCTTAGCTGTGAAGGCGGGAGACTCCGCCCACTCGTTACGAGGCTCTGCACGTGTTAATTGTCTGTTATCTCCGTGCGTTAATTGGCTAATGCCTACTTGGTTATCAGCGGGAGCGAAGCCGGCTCCAAACGTGATCATTATCATCATCATCATCACACGCTGCTGATCTCTCTCTGCTCCCACGTCACGTCACATAACCACCTCTCCTTCTCTCACACACAAAGACAAAGATCCCCCGGATAGACATTTAACAGACCGTTGGGGAAAGTGCTGTTCGCGAACACCTATGACGTCCGCAACTGCACACGAGCGGGTGGGTGGCCAACACCACGCCCGGCCGCCTTTGTCTCCCCAGCGTTGATGTTCACACACACTGCACAAGTCGACCTACCATGTATTCGCCGTCACTGTTATTGGCCGTGAGCGCGATTCGAACTCCGGGTCTCGCCGGGATCGTAGCGCAGTGCGCTAACCACTACGCCCACCGCTCCTCGTATCTGACACCTCCGCGCGTGCGCTGTGTGGAGGAGACTCGTGGTGACAGCAGCAGCAGCAATGCCCCAGAGAGCGCGAGGCGCTTTAACGAGAAGCCAGCGCCTGGCGGTGACAAGTGACAGCATCAGATGCCGCCATGACCCCCCCTCTTCCTCAGCTCTCCCCCACCGCCCCTCCCCTCGCTCACCAACACCATTGTCGGGGATGTCACCACGGTGCTTGTGCCAGGCTAGGTGCATTTTCAGGCCGTCACGTGAAGTGTCAAAGGCACTCGCTGATGGCAGGAGGTCACGGGACTGACCCAGATGCCATGGGTTGACTGACTGGGATGACTGGCTGATGCATCACCTGTGCCACCGCGCTGCGTTTAACCGCCCAGCGCTCCGCTCGTTGTTGTGAGCGTCGCTCCTCCGCCCTCCGTTGTTGATGGAGGGCGACAACTTCCAACTGCCCAGTAGCGTCCTTCACGAGCCTCCTCCACTGAGGCCGACCTTGACACCGCTGGTACCAGTCATCGGCAAGTCCACTCAGCTCCACGTCCTCCTGTACCACATCACTCCATCTCTTCTATAGCCCGTGCCAATCACTCACCAACCCACCACACATTCACCCATCAGCTCCATCTCCTCTCTAGGTTGTGTCGCGCCCGTTTGGCCCCATCTTTCCGCACCCCCATCTCGCTTCCGATGCCTCTGCGCTCAATTAATCGATGTACTGCACGGTCCAGTTGACGGCGTTGATGGGTGTGTGGTGGTGATCGCTACGGATTTGATGGATTATGATTGTGATGGTGAGAGGGATGTGATTGGAGGGAAGTGATGAGAGGCGAGTGATGGGAGGGGATGTATTGTGAGCGGAGTGATGGGAGGGGATGTGATGGGAGAGAAGTGATGGGAGAGGATGTGAAGGGGATGTGATGGGAGGGGATATGATGGGAGGGGATATGATTTGGAGGGGATGTGATGTAAGCGGAGTGATGGGAGGGGATGTATTGTGAGCGGAGTGATGTGAGAGGATGTGATGGGATGTGATGGGAGGGGATGTGATGGGAGGGGATGTAATGGGAGGGTATGTGATGTAAGCGGAGTGATGGGAGGGCATGTGTTGGGATGTGATGGGAGGTGCGATGGGGGGAGCAGTGCTCGTTGAAAGATGTTGGCTTCAAACGCGCGATGCGATGCTTAGGGTCACGGGGAGTTGGGGTCATCAAATGCCACGGCCCAGCGCCGCGCCACAACTTCAAACCACGCCTGGGCAGTGGTTGGAGGTGGTGGTGGTGGTTGTGGTTGTTATGGCGACGATCGTTGTGATGGTGGTGGGGAGAAATGGGACGAGGTAATGCACTGAGTGTTAAGCATAACCCCTGACCCTCACTCGGACCACGATCCAATCCCAAACATTAACCCGTGAAATTGACCCCAAAGTCGAACAATGACCCTCACTCCAAACCCACGGCTGAACCCGACCCTTGACTCGAACCTTCACCCTCTAACCCTGCCTCGCCATCCTCCTCCTCAATGCTGATCGCTGCCTCTAAACCCTGACCCCTGACCCCTACCACGCCGTGTGGGCATCGCTGCTGAAATTCCTCCTCGCCAACGACAAACTCCGATTGGCACGGCTGGCTATGTACGATGCGACAGGGAAAGTTCAACATACAGAGACAGGAAACGATGAGCCGCCCCCGGGCGGCCGGAGAGGGGGGCCGGGGGGGCGGGGTGGGGGGGGGCGATAGGCAAAGGGACCCCCCCCCCCTGCCCGGCCCCGCCCGTGGCGCTGCTAATTAAATCGCGAGAGCAGCCGTGTCGGTAATTGGGTCTCACGGGACGGGGTGAAGGTCAGGTCGGGTTGGGGGGGGGGCATTCCATACCCCTCACCCCCCCTCGCCCCCTCTCACCCCCACTCCCCACCCCCCACTCCCCACCGCCACCACCACGGGAGCACCACATCCGGGAGTCAAACCCCGCTGGTTGAGGTGTGCAGCCCCCCTCCCCCCGCTTCACGCAGCGTTCCACAAACTCCCCACGCCTCGCGGACCCACACCGCCCACGCAGGCGGCGCTACGAACAATTCCCCGAGCTCTGCAATCCTCTCTATATATACATATGAAGATAGTTCGATCAATGCACCACGGTGTGTTTGTACTGCGAAGCACAAACACAGCCCCCGCCACGCAGCAGGAGAAGGGAGTGGGTCTCAGGGAGTCCTGTTCCATCAGGCTGCGCTGGGATCATTAGCGGCCCAGACTCGCGGGTCTCGCCGTTTCCACGAGATTCACCACCACCACCACCACCGCCACCACCACCACCACCGCCTCCTCCTCTCCCCTTCACAGATCCACCCCGGCACCGTTGGGACCGCGAGGCTGGCTGCAGGTTCACCGTGCCAGCTTCGGACCCGTGACCCCTGGGGAAACGCGGTGGACTGGTACCCATATCGCACAGGCAGGGCCCGCGCCAATTCAACCATCTGAGCATTAAACACGAGCATTGTTTGGTTCAAGGGAGGCTGACTTCTGCTGATCAGACAATGAATGTAAAAACCGATCCAGAGGTGTGCTCGCGTTGAACCGATGCTTCTGATGTTGTGCACTCTCAGAAGAGTAGTGCGGTTGATGGAATATGTAGAGAAATATTTTTTGTTTTTGTTTTAATGTGGCAGAACAGATCTGTGTGAACGAGGAGTGACGTCCGCTGATTAATGTTGGGGTCCCGGTTTTGATGGAGTGGCCTCTGGGCTGGGTGGATTCCCACGGTAGGCCGCCTCATACGAAAGGCCAGCAATCACCAACTGGTCCGTGTGGCCCCACATAACTGGGGCCACACTGTGGCGAGGTGTTCACTACCTCGCCTCGTATACAGGAGGTCGTGGGGACTATTACAATCATGACGCCTGCTGCTCTATATTTGGAGTTTGTGTGTCTCTCTGCCCGTGGTCGCGTGGATTTTTTCTCCAGGTCCTCGGATTTTTCCTTCCACATTTAGAATCAACTTCACGATGATAAGCCCACTTCGTTGAGCTATCATTTGTGGCCAGGTCGCTTCTGAAAAAGAGCTGCATAGCTCAGTGGGCCTTATCTGATGTAGTTGTTTTTTAGTGGTAAGCGTTGAGCGTTTGGCGATTGTCAGATGAGCATAACAGGAGTGCCACGTGACCCCGTGTGCGTGACGGACTGCCCTCTGGTGTAGAATCACATCATGAATCTGGAGCAACACCACAGCTCACGCAGCCTTACCTGGTAAACAAATAAAAGTGTGTCTAGTGTATAGCTTTAGTGTAGTTTGCTGTGGGCCAATAGGGTTACGTGTCCATGATAGCCGTGCAGACGTGACGGGGTTAACGTGGGGAGAGACAAGCGGCCATGGCAACTCGCGGTTTATTTGGGGAGGGGGGTGGGAGTGGGGTGGGGGGTTAATATCACGATCGTGTTTTTGTTTTACAGCTCTGCTGTCCAATAAAACATGCTGGGCTTCAATCCGATTTACCTTGCAGGTCTACACCCTCCCCACCCCGTTACGTATTATTCCATTCAGGAGATAGAGATCATTCCATTCAGCGGGGGTTTAATTTCATTTCAGCCTGGTCTCTGGCTACGCAATCGCCCATCCGGTAAAACAAAACACATCGCCTGTCCATGGCGGGGCACATCACATCGAGTAGAGCGTCTCTGCCATGGCCCTGGCTGTGGCTGCTTGAGTCGCGTGCAACAACATTCTCTCTCCTCTCTCCTCTCGTCTGTCCCTCGCCGCACCCATTTTGTCTTAACCCGCTCCCAGCCAGACATCTGCACGCATCCACCGCGCTGCAGGATGCACTTGCTTACAAAGCAACGAAGACAAAGGTTGCCCGTATAGCCGCAGCAGACTGTTGGGGCGACTGCTGTTTGCGAGCAATTATTATCACCGCCGGATCGGCACACGACGGCGGTGCTTTAACAGCACAACGCTTGCTCGGAATTTTTTCATTGTTTATACACAGCACCAAGGTACTGATTTGAGGCCGAGTCCACCTAGGGGAAGCCCAGGACCGGTTCAAACATTCGCCACTGTTACCGGTCGTTAGCGGTAATCGAACGCGGGTCGCCGGGTTCGTAGCGCAGTGCGCTAACCATTGTGCCACCGCTCCCCACTTACATTACGAACACCCCCCACCCACCCACCCCCGCCCCTCCTCCACCCCCCCCCCCTCTCCGCACGTGGCCACAGCCGCATTGAGGATGCGCGCGGCGCGGAACGGATCGCTCATTGCAATTCTGCGCACATCGCCGGAAACACCGCACACGATGACTGGGGGGGGGGGGGTGCAGGATACAATGCCATGAAGAAGGGCCCATTGCCCGAAACGTCGCCTGTGACATTAACAACATTTTTGTTGTTTTTATGTT